>NC_048906.1:270947-272833 GCF_011077185.1 Oxyura jamaicensis
TTCTTTCTTTCTTTCTTTCTTTCTTTCTTTCTTTCTTTCTTTCTTTCCCCAAAGCAGAAACCAGGATGGGCATACAAGAATTCTGGAAAAACCTGTGGAAGTATTTGTGACATCCACATTAATACCAGATAAACTAATCAGGATTAATGTTAGTGGGAGTAATACCAGTGGATATCACAATGATTAGGCTATTATTATAATGAGTTTTCTGGGGAGGGTGATGACAGGTGATTTATATACTATACAGGTATTTCTTCAGTGTATCCAGATAAGCAGCTCTAGCCCTTTGCTGAAAGAATTGGGGACTTTTTATTACTCCCGAAGTTGCCTAGAATGTGACTCTTCGACTAGTTGGCTATCCAAAATGATATGGGACAGGAAGAGAGAGAGGGCTGAATAAAGAAAAATTATGCTGTTTTTTTCATTCCTTAACTGCTGGGAGGGAGCTGTAGTGAACCTAGCCTTGAGAAGTTTCCCAGCCTCACTGGGAAAAATTAGGAGAACTCTCTCTGGAGATGTGATATAGGGACAAGAACCAAAGTTCTCACAGGCAGTAAGGTACTGAAGTGACTGTTGTTTTGTTGCCAAGCCCTATCTCTCTGCTATAAAGGCATTCACAGCTGTTTTCTGTTCTAGGTTTCAGAAGAAAAATTTCCAGTGGTAAAAACAGTTTCCCACATGGTATATGTGTACAGAATTTGGCCACAGAAGGCCATCATCTGACTGTGCTAGGAGTCACAGTCGTGTGTGATAGAGATTGTACAGAAAAAAATAAGGAACTTAGTAAGAAAAAATAGTTGAAATTATCTGTGCGTGGCATTTCATCCTTTGCTATTTTTTTGTCTTTGCTAAGCACTGAGTGTAACTGTTGCTGCGTATGATACCTGGTCACTTCCCCATAGATTTTCCACTGTCTATGTAGGCTGACAAGAGATAAGGAGTTCTGGTGTTCTTATGCAAAGCCTATTCAGCCAATGTGTCATCAAATTGTTCATAAGAAATTTCTTCTTCTTTGGAACTGACATCAGAGAACAGGGAAACTACTCAGTGGCTTGTTGAGGATGCAAAAATGATGCAGCATTTGAAGTTCTTGTGGTAAATATTGAGGTTCTTTTATTGGTTTGTTGACAGAGTGACCAGACCAGCAACTGCTGAAATTTTTTTCTTCTTTCTGCGCTCCAGTTGAGTCATATCTGGATCCTTTCCAGACTCTCATTTTGTATCTTAGAAGCTATGTGGTGCCTGCATTCCATCTACAGCCTCGGTAGTTAACTAAACAAGTTTCTACCTTTGATACCTACTTTGAGAAGGCTAACTCAATATTACTGTTATTCTCAGTTCTATAATCACTTTTAAAAATGAAATCAAGTGTTTGGTAATAATAATAATGATTTTCAGTATGAGACAGAAAAAATGAAAATAAGTTCAGAACATTTCATTATGGATATTTCAGCAGCTTCTCTCTCAGACAGGACTGTTCATTTGTTCCAACTGCTATGTGCTTTGCATGCTAAGACCTGGGCAGCTAATAAATGAGAGAATGCTACAGAAACTGAGCAAGGCTTGTTTGTTCTGATTCCTGTGGCAGGTTAAGGTTGAATAGTGAGTTAAAAAGCCAAGGCTGACATTACTGCCAAAAAATGAAGTGCTATGTATTTCAACTGTACTTGTCTGGGGGTACAATAAAATCCAAGGCAACATCTTTCTGGTGATAAAGTCCTGTGTGTCTTTTTGTTTTCACATTGAGAAATGAGTTTGGAACAAGTTGCCAGATAAAACACAGGTCAAAAAATTCCTGTGCCATGGGAAAGAGCACTGTGCTCTGCAGCAGGTTAACGGGCTCTCTCTCTCTCTCTCTCTTTTTTTTTTTTTTTTTTTTTTTTTTT
>NC_048906.1:272933-285265 GCF_011077185.1 Oxyura jamaicensis
TTTTTTTTTTTTTTTTTTTTTTTTTTTTTTTTTTTTTTTTTTTTTTCCCCTGTGGAAATATCATCATTCCTTTCCTGTCACCATAATCCTGAGTCCTTGGGTGACAATGCAGGCATGCGAGAGCTCTGTCCAGAAAAAAATGCTGTGCTCAGATTGTAATCTGACAGATTGGTACTGTCCTCAGCCAATGCTGCTTGCTCAGCCACAACTCCATCCAGGAAGTGATGACAGATGCAGAAGAAATGAGCACAAGTGGATGGGACAGAAGTGCCCTTGTGCTGGCTGAGCTTCTTATTTCTGTGAATTCAGAGAAATCTAGATGAAGTGTTGGTTTGGAAATATTAGTTTGGAAATGTAGGTAACCCTAGGCACATACACCTAGGGTTAATGTGTTAACAGTTTTATACCAGAGAGCTTTATTACATGCCATCTAGATACACAAACATATTTTTATGAGAAATGCCCCACATCAGTGCTTCTGTTTTAACTCATATCATGAAGGGCAGCTGGTAATCTACATTAAAGCAACCCTCTTGTGTGCTACACTGCCTGTTGAATGGTTAAACACCCCAGAGGTTCTTGTACAGCTTTGTTGAGGTGATTGTGTCATCTTCATGCGCACCTCTGAGTTTCTTAGCCTGGTCCAGAATGCAGGCCAGACTTGATTAACAATTGCCTGTGTTCTGAACTTACTCTGTTTGATTCTTGAATTCATCTATTTTTTCAACTTTGATTAGAGGGACATTTTTTAGAGGAACCCCAACTTTCTCCCTCTGCCTCCAACACCAGAAAGACTCTCCAGGGTCTGTTTACTTTGCCATAAAAAAATGGCAGCTTCTTCCTCCTCACTGGACCCCAGTTCATCACAAGGTGCTGCTATTGAACATTTGGGCTTTTGTTGTTTCACAGATGTTCCTCCAAAAGCTGAAGAAGCAGTCAATGAGTAAAGGCACTTTGCAGGAGAATAGAAATTTACTTTTTGATGAAGATCATGAGAAACCTTGACTTCACTGCAGCATAACAAAGCCACGTCACAGCATCTTCAATTTTACAAACACATTTGTTGCTCCAGTTCTAAATCCACCCCCAAAATTTATGACCAAGTAGCAAACTTCTCTGGGGACTTTCACTTTCTCACCATGCTAATGTTCCTGTGAATGTGTACAGGACAAGCAGTTCTGATTAAATATCAATATCTGAAAGACATTGTCTTGGCTAGTCCAAGAGGGATATTTGACTCAGTGTTTTGCAGCCCTCATAAAAAAACATCATGACAACAACCCAAGTAACAATCTGTCCAGCCCCAGCTTTCATGATAGGGCAGTGGAGAGTTTCAGGGAAATTCCAGGTGTTTTGTTTAGCCAGATCTGAACACCAAGGTTTGAGTGAACACCAGGCTCCAGAATACCAGTGACACAATGTGGGGATAAAACTACTCAGAGTCCTAGATTCAGGAGTTAGCTGAAATATGCCTCAGGGCAGAGCTGAGGTCAAGCGTCAAGAGTAGATTGTCAGAATGCAGTATCTGGAGACCCCAGGGCTTAATTTCCTGGAGCAGTTCTCTGTGTTCAGAGACCAAAGCAGACATTACATCACCTTCCTGCCCTCTGAGCCCTTGCATTCATCATCACCATTGCCTCGCTGACGGTTATAGGATGTCATCTTACACTGTTTCAGAGGTTTTCTCTTTACCAACAGGAAATCTCCAGTCTTGGGGTGAACAAGTTGCCTCCCTTTTTTATTAGTAGAGGACTTACAAAAACATGTTTGTATTTTAAATATGGTCAAATAACATCAATAGTAATAATTACTGCATGCATCAAAGCTTTCTAGATTAGCCACAGATCATGCATCTAAATAGCAAATAGTTATAATAGCTCCATATGTGGAACATCAAAGTCTGAGGAAACATTGCTCTGTTATAAAAAATACATCAGAATGATCAACCCACTCCAAGAAAAGTGCAGAACTGTAGACGTGCATGGAACAAATGCAACACATTTTATACTCATTTGGGTGTTTCAAGTAGGGGAAAAATTGATTCTACAGCTCCAATTACCAATTACCAGCTCCACATCAAGTGAAGACTATTGAAATTATAAGATTTCACACAATATTAGGCTTAAGTTGACTCCTCCTTGTGAAAATGTATTTATAATAAGGGCATAAAAAAGCACGTAGCAGTATTTGGGATTTTAATTTTTTATATCTGTCCTGGCAGAGAGAAAAGTGACTGAGATAGCATAAAATTCTTAAAACTGTGATGTTTCATATGTCCTTTTGCTGAATTGAAATGGCTTTCTTGTAGATTAAAGGAATTGTGCTGTTATTTTCTTTGTTAGGAGAAAAGTATTCCAAAGTGGGAAAAGCACAGACTTTCTTTACTGAGCCTGGGGACACCTGCTAGAATTATAAAATGCAAAACAGTCCCTAGAACAATAGAACCTCTGAACTCAGCAAGTGAAATTCCCAATTACAGACATGCTGCTGCATCTCCTCCCTCATCACAGCTGTTTAGCTTGATCACTCCCCCAGCCCCAGTGAGACACTGTGAAGGATGCAGTGCTATGCATGCTCCGACAGCCAAATCAAAGACCCAGCCAAGTCTGTGCCTCAGCTGAGTCTGGAGAAAATCAGAGACCCTCATTAAAGTTTCAGAAAAACCTAACTGGTATGAGGACAGCATTCAAAAATGTATTCAGGGGAAAACAAATATTGTTTTAACTCTGTTAATAATTGATGAGTTGCCAGCAGAGATCCTCATAGCATTAAGGGAATTGAAAATTAAAGGCACAAAGACACTACTTTAAGAAAACATCTTGATAAATAATTAATATGGTGTAGGCCTATTGGAATCTGAAGAGTGTAGATTTTAGTTCTTCTTGTCAAACCTGTGCTTTCTAATACCACAATTTCTTCCTGAATGAGAGCATGGTCATTTTCATTTTATATTGACAAAAGATCTAGTTGTTTATGTTGCTCAGCTGAAGTCATTTGCTGGTTTCTGTATCAGTTGCTTGCATTGAGCCCTTAGCATCCTAAGCAGCACATTTAAGCACCCAAAGATTATGGCTTTCTGAAATCGGGGGTGGAGGGGTGGGGAAGATGAATAGTTATTTAGAAGACAGAAGTGAACATTCTCCAGTATCTGTTTCAGGGAGACAACTGTTTGTCCAGGTCAGACTCGATTAGAAGAAACCCTGTCAATGCCTGTTTAGCAATATGGGGTATAAGTAGATGAAAGAACTGTCTTGGGATGTGTAACACCCAGGAACAGTGTCTGCTTTAGTTTTTGTCTCTAGAGAGATGCCTTTGCAATGGTGAGGCCAGTTGTGGGGGCTACCCCGAATAATTAAGGGTCTGGCACTTCCCTTGTGCAGTCTGTCTTATGGAGATCTTGAGGACAATAAATAGAGCAATGCAGCACTCCTCAAAATACAAGCCCATCAGAATGACTAAAGAAAGGCTGGACAGAAAATGTGCTAAAGGAAACAAATATGGAATTTCTGCACTTCCCTCCAAAGCAGCTCTCTACTACCACAGTGGTCAGAGTCTGTGAGAAGCAGAGTTCAGAGACATGTCTGAAGAGTTTGACTGATGCACATTTCCTGACATGGAGAGATACTGTAGTTTCAAAACAGAATACTGAGCACTGTAGTAACTAACAGAGCTTCTGCTGCCTCTGAAAACCTGTGTTGCTGAAGGGCATACAAGCTCTTAAAGTCCCAATTTATTCCAGTCCATTCCTGTCTTTTGGGTTGTTATAACCATGCAGCTAGTAAGTCAGGCATAATTGCTGGCAGGCATTCTAATTTAAGGAACTGCACAAGAGCATCCACAGAACTATATTTATCATTTCATTCCTTTAAATAAAGGAAAAGTGAAAGCTGTTTCTTCATTACAAATGTCTTGGAGTGCCTTACATGCAAAAGGTTTGTTGAGATTGATGGAATTCATAAATACCCTTTATTTACTACAGTGAAATTAATAATTAAGCAGAAGAGAGAATATCTATGATTACTGTTACAAAATATTTCTTGCCCTAGTTCCAAGCAAAAAGCCAATGTAAATTAGTGATTGAGAACATAAAAATTGAAACTGGAACTATAAAGAGGAGTTAATTTTTTTTCCATTCTGGATAAAGTAAATACAATGGTCAGACATTCCTTCAACATACTGGTGAATGCAAAATTATTCATATTGCAGCTGAGTTTACTCTGTATCTCACGCAGGTGCTTCTTTCACCATCTCCCAGTACATGGACCACATTCATGGCATCTGCTCCATGCTGAATGGAAGTTCACCATTCCTGCTTGCCACTGTGATGTGTGTGCTTGCTGTGACTGCAGGCAGCAGTCAGGCCCTTGCTGAAACTGGGACATAGAGCAGGTGGACTGGCACCTGCTGGGAAGCTGGGACTGGGACAAACCAGTGAAAGGGTTGTAAAAAATTACCTCTTGCCCACAGTCCAAATAAATGAATTTCCTTGGAGAAGAATCCCTTGGTTTCAATGCCAGTATTTCCTCTTGGCTGCATAGCTTGACCTCTCTCTGAGTATTGCTGCTCCAGCCTGTTACAGCTCAGTGGGGAAAATGGTTGCTGCAATGGTTGGAGCACAGCAGCAGGTGAGAGCCCCGTGCAACCACTGTGTGGTCATGGCATGAGGACTGTGCAGCTGGCTGCTGCATGGGCAACCTGTCGAGCTTGTCCTATCTGAGCACTTGTCAAGAGAGCTCCTGCTGGCTCTCCTTTCCCCACCTTCCACCTTGGTGGCTGCTGGGTCCCTCCCTCTTCCTGCTTTGCTTTCCTGTTGTAGAGGCTGGCAGGGTGAACCTTCAAGTCTCCCAGACAGCCGTCTTGTACAAGATGCTGCCTCTGGGAGCTTCATCCCCATCAGGCAAAGCTGAGAGACTGTCTGAGCTGATTTAACAAAGTAGGGAAACAAACCAGTCCGAGTTATCTTGATCAGAAGTATATTCTAGGAGTGATTAGCTGCCAAAACTTACATTCTAATTATCTGTGCTGAGTGGCTTCTGTACATCATTGCCCATTTTTTCTGAGTGTTTTTATTTAAACTGATAATGAAAAATGAACAAAGCCTTAGTTTTGCTCTGACTTTGACACTTGTGCCAGAAAATATCTGAAGTTTAACATTTTTGTGTTCACAATAGTTAGATTAATATTTAATTTTCTGGCATCCAGCAAGCTGATTAATTTTCCTCTGATATGGTTCAACTTTGTAATTACAGGAACTGGCTCCTCCTGGTTTTGTGCCTGATGTCCCAACATGACTGTGATCACAGTTTTACTGGGATGATGCAGCATGAGGTTATCATCACCTGAAAAAAGGTACAGATTGGGGCCTGTTCCACATCTCCAGAGAGAGGAGATCTGACTTTGGTTGCATGAGGAAAGAGGGTGGAAACAAGGTGCAGCCATGTCATGACTCCAGGAATGTGTGTCATTTGCTTGCTGCTGCAAGCCTTGCACTTGTTTGTCTTAGCCTGGGGAGGGACAAGAGCTCACTGAGACACAGGAGGCAGTGGTCCTCTGCTGAGGATCAGGAGAGGTGATCCTTTGCTGAAAGGTCTCCAGCACCACTATGGAGGCAATCTGAGAGAAAGCTCAGTGTGGTGGTCGGCCAGCTCAGGGCCACTCCTTGGCCATGACCACTGGCAGATGCTTGTGAAAAGCATATAACAGACAGGGCATGGATTACATGATTATTTGCATGTGGTCCTCAGAGATTCTTCTCACAGTTCCACTGGAGTAGTAGTTGTGTCCTACCATCACACTATGCCTATGCTCCAGGAGTTTCCCTGAAGCCTCTTAAAACCCGTGAAGACATCTAGGATCCACAGCATTCTGGGCAAAGTGCTACGTTTGGTTCTGGGGTCATACTGCCCTTCTTCTTTCAGCCTGATACCTGAGAATTTCACTGGTGCCTTGTGATTCCTGTGTTGTGAACACAGGCTAGTGCACATTCATTGTGCTCTGGTGATCCCTCCTAGGGACAATCCAACGTTCCTGGCTGCATTTGTAGATGAGGCATTTGCCTGAGTTTTGTTGAACTCTGACAAGGAGGGTGAATCGCTCTGCCTGCTCCCTGGGAGATGGAGACAACAGGTCACGTTCTTTCTTCCCAGGACCATGCCCCCACTGCTTCCTTGACAAATGGGGCTACAATCTGTGACTCAGTCATTCAAGTAATTAAGCCTTCCTATTAGCAAGATGAGCTCTTGCTCAAAGAGCAGCTACAGCCTGGAATCAAATTCAGCCTTCAGAATTAACCCATCTGTAATGTCCATTAAATCTGGATTCCCCTGACCAGTCATGCAAAGTAACATCTCATCTTAGTGCCATATTCATCTTGCTCTGTCAGTTTTACCCAGCTCCTAAGCAGTAATAGCAAGACTGTCAGGAGGTTAGTTATTCATTAGTTTTCATTCACTTGAAGAATATATTGTTGTCATAATATGGCACATTGCACTGGGAACAAACTCCCAATGCAGACAGGGCTTAGGGCCATTTTTCAAATGCTGCTGACTGTTAATTTGTAGCTTGTTTGAAGGGAAAAGGTTTTGCTAGAATTCTATTTTAAACATTACTTTGAAAGAGCATGGTGGGAAGTTTTCATGACGTCTGCTATCTGGAGGACAAATGGGTGCTGGTGACAGGGATATGAAGTGCTAACCCATATGGCTGTATGTGCTCAGTGCTGTATACACAGTTCCTGCTTGTGCACCCAAAGCTAATCAGGTGAACCTCATCAAAATCCACTTACTCAGCAGCTGACAGTACAACAGCTGCTGGCTACTCAGTTTCCATCTCTCAGCACTGTCCTCTAGAACTGGCTGCCAAAACTTCACAGAATCACAGAATCATTTAGGTTGGAAGAGACCTTCAAGACCATCTAGTCCAACTTGATATATGTGAAGTTCAGCTGCAGTACAATCCTGGCCAGGTGAGCAAAGCTCCAGGTTACTGTCACAGTGAACTGAGCACTGCTAGTAGACAGTCCATGGGCAGCTCATCTGCTCAGGAGAGGGACGGGAGAGAAGGAGGATAAGCGTGGTAAAGCTGTGAAGGAAAATTCAATTTTTACGGAAGATGTGAAGATAGCCTCAAGTCTACAGGCTGGGGTGAAGGAAAGATGTCTGTGGTGAGATGGGTCTAAACCATTTAATGCCAGCTATGAGGCTTTGTTGTGTCCCCACAACTGGGGAGTGCTTCAAGCAGTAATATTCTCATGTAGATGCACTTCACTTCAATTCCACATGTGCAAAGGGCAAACTGAGATGCACACAATGCTGCTGCAGAATTGTCTTCTGGGGGGGGGGGCGCGGGCTCAGGGAATGCCAGCTGGACAGCACCCTCAGGTCTGTTCTCATTCTAGAGGACTTCTGGGTTCAAGGGCAGCTTAATGGTTGAAAGGAGAATTGATTAACATTCAGAACTGCTCCATTATCAAACATCAAGAATAGATCTTTGTATTAGAGATGGATAATCTGGGGAGAGGGGAAGGAGAAGGGTTGTATGTCAAAATCAGAGCACTTGCTATTCTCAGCTCTTCCAAGTTGCTTTTTGTCATCTAAAACGCTGCCTCAGGTGGAGGGATGGCAAATACTGTAGTGCTCACAGCTCAGCCACCTGCTCCCACAGACTGAGTGTCCTGTTTGCTTTTAGACCAAAGCAGCAAGTGGAACAGCTGTTGCTAATGGGGTGTTCTAAGCTGCGATGTATCTCTGGACTTCCTTCATGAAAGGCAGAAAAATAAAAAAAGGAAAATGAATCTCTCAGCAGCAAACAAATCAAACCAGCAACATCCACAACAGCTGCCAGCCTGTTTAAACACAGGTCTGGACTGGAACATTTGTTGCAACAGTTTAGTGACCCAGCCTCTTCAGATTCATCTTCTGAACTGGAAAAAGTAATTTGTCTGCCCTTGTGCCCTGAAGTACTGATATTTGTTAAATCCATATGCTTTGAAAGCTCTAAAATTGAACTACCTGATAAATAGAAAACAAACAAACAAATAAATAAATAAAGGCAGCCATGAGATGTCAGTTTCATCTACATAATATTCTGATAAGGCCTGATTTATTACCATCGTGGGTTAAGCCCAGGTAAGCCTTATGGGATCTCAGGATGTCACCTTTGTCCCAACCATAAAATACAAGGAGGCAGAAGGAGGGCCTGCTGGACAGCTTGAGAAAGAAAGCCAGAAATCCCGATTGCCAGTGGAGGTCTCTGGGTGCTGCCCTGTCAGTCCCTCCAGTTCACACAGTACAGTAGTCTGCCTGTGTGTCTTGATGCCAGGTGCACGCATGCTGCCCTCAGCAGGGGTGCAGGGAGCCTCCTGCCCAGGCTCAGGGGAGCCAGCCCCTACTGGCCGTGGTGCCCAGGGTAGCTGTCTGTCATGCTCACCGCTGTGCTTCCTTCTCCTTCACAGAACCTGACCTTCCCTCTGCAAAAGATTACAATCATGGGAATGCTCAGGCAGAAACAAAGTTATCAATGACAAGAACAGTGTGAATATCACCTGTGAACTCAGAATAAATAACAAGGCAAGACAAACACAAGGCACACAGAGGGTAATTAAAGCCACAATACCAAGGGATATTTCTAAATGAACAAAATAATCTTCACACTGAAATTGCAAAATGATGCTTCTCAGTATATTAATTCTGCCCAAATTAACACTGCCTAAATAGAAATGTTGACCTTATCTGCCATCTTGAGAAAGTCTGATGGAGGTGAGCACAGCAACAGAACTTCATGTCCTAGTTCAGTTCAGGGACTGGGGCTGGAAAGAATTCTCTGCCTTTTTGTGTCTCGCTTTCCTGCTGGTCTGCAGTTTGCTGCCCTCCTGGAAGACAGCATAAGGCCAGAGCTTTCTCTGCAAGTAAGAAGGGAGCAGGCGGGCGCAGGATTTCCCCAGCAAAGTGCCTGCTTGTCCAGCCAGATGCTGCTGCAGTGGCTGCCATTTTGTCATGTTGTTCCTTCATGTTTTGAAGTAGGGGAAATTACTGGAGCAGATGAAGATCAAAATCTTCATGGAGTCCGGCACCTTTCATGGGTAACTTGGAGCAAAAGCATAGAAATCTTCCAGGAGATAGGTTCGTTCTTAATGATACAGGATTATAGTTCATCTGTTTAATTCAACCTGAGTGACACAGTATCTTTCATTTGGACTTATTACAAGCAGAGCAGTTAGTTGGAAGCAGACCTAGGGCAGGGCATTTTGTCATTATTTTAAATTTTCTCTATCTGACAAAATTGAAGGCCTTGAAGAGACTAGAGCCATTGTAAAGGATAGAGCATCAGAGAATAGGTCACATAGTGTATTAAAGAATGAAAATTGATTCATTCTTTCCTCTGTTGAGTAAGCAGCTGTATTTTGGTCCCTGTGATCCATGAAATAAGCTGTCAGGGAAATAGGAAATGTGCCACATTTGAACTTCACTCATTGATTCTGTTCTGATCTGAGATGCAGCATTAAAATACATTGCAGTGGGTACAGAAGGTGCAGCAGTGACAGAAGTTAGATCTAGCTTGCTAGTCGGTTGTCTGTGCTATTTGTTATTAAATTAATCAGTGCTTTACAATTCTAGGACTCATTTACTTAGGTCATCTGGTCATAGCCAACTAACAGGAGGAATTTCACAAAAGTGGCATTCATTACTTTTAAATAAAACCAAGGCTACAGCAGAGGCATGGGAGGAGTGGTTCTAACAAGATCTTTTGGCCCTTTTATCTGGAGAAACAATTTTCAGGCAATTCAGAGATTTTGACAGTAATCAATTTAGAAGGGGAAGCAGAGAATTCTAGAATATGGGATTTCTAGAGGGAACACATTAGGCCACTTAGTGCCTGCAACTGTAGTATTCTGCTTAACTGCAAAATGAAATGAAAGACACTCACATTATTGCATAAAAAACATAAAGAGTTTCATTTTTTTTATAACAGAACACACCTTCTTCCTTTACACATCTGGTCCCAAATAAAAAATTAGCCTTTTTGTGCTGTCCATAAGTACTGTACAGAGATCTGTCCAGCAACAATTTTTTGCTGTCTGTTTCATCCACACTGTCTTTTGCTTCTTTTTGTGAGTTCTTACAAGTTTTATTAAATAAAATATCATTTTTTCCCCCCTGCCTTTGCTTTATTTGCTTCAAAATTGTGATTCATAAAGATGGATTTTTATAATTAAGGTAGAAATGAGAAATAACTTGCCATATATAATTTAAAATGTTGAAATTATAGACACTATCTAACTTCTGCCTTAAATCACAGGAACAAACTGTTCTCCATTAGCAGCCCTAATTAAATCCATTTTTCTAAGAGTCTTTGGCAAATTCCATTTTAGTAAAGCTGTATTAAGCTGTCTTTTATTTCCTCTTGCTTTGCAGAATTCTCTATTTGAGATGAATAATAGACTGAATATGGTATGTGACAGCTCTGTAGACACCAAAGGTATAACATGAACCAATACATTGTTCTGGAAAGCTGGCATAAGAACTCCGTGGAGGATTTGGAGGCATTCTGACTACCAGAGAGGTAGGGCCTCTACCATTCTGGCCTGGGGAATTTATATGTGGTGCAAGAATTGGAAATCATCATGTAGCAAAGAGGCTGTGGAAAGGTGGAGAAGGCTTGCAGAAGCGGAAGAGAGGGAAAATACTTTAACAAGCAGTGTGCTATTCCTCTTCTACACGGTATACACAGGTATTGCGCTCCTGAGCTTCTGTCTACCACCTACTGCACTGTTCTGGTGTTGTCCTATGCACTTGCAGAGGAGTGCGAAGTAGAAACTTTCTGAGGACAGCCAGCTCTGCTTTTTACAGTATGTGCAGTGATATGGAGGTGTGCTTTCTGCAAGGTTGTGACAAATTGCCTGTAGTGTCTGTCTCAGCATTTGTGTCTCACACATCTAGCAGGGGCCGTGCTCCTGCTGAATTCAGACCGGTTCTACACATAGATCAAAGCCTGTCCTGGGTAACTGGTCCTATGCAGAGACAGCTTTGTCAGGGTGACTCTCACTGACCAGTTGACTGAAGAAGCTGTGCACAGAGCAGAGAATGAACCTGAAACAGCCTCTCAGTTTGCAGTCCTTGTGTCTGAAGATTAACCGACTCCCAGTAACATGCAACAGTCCCAGAGCAGCAGGAGTACTCATGTCCTCAAGCTGCTTCATCATTCATTTACTCTAACGATTGGCTTCAGCCTTCGATTTCCTCTGTGGAGCATATTGGAAAGAGAGAACCTGGACTGTGAACATTAATAACAATGAATAATAACAGTATGAGTTCCACAAGCTTTAACAATCAAATGAATCAACAATCAGGCAAGTTTCATTAATAAATTCTTGCTGGGGTTGGCTGACAAGGGAGCTGGTGCCAGAGGTGTGTGTAACAGCTAAAGGCACTAATCCTGTGTGATC
This sequence comes from Oxyura jamaicensis, assembly GCF_011077185.1. Lineage (NCBI taxonomy): Eukaryota > Metazoa > Chordata > Aves > Anseriformes > Anatidae > Oxyura > Oxyura jamaicensis. The sequence continues at coordinate 284,377 of NC_048906.1, forward strand.
CACCTCTCTGCCCCTTTGCTTGCCACGTGGGTGAGAGGTTCTCCTCCATGGTGGACCATGGAGAGGCCAGGAGGAGTGAAGGAATGGGTGGCTTGGGCTATGTTGCTCTGTTGGTGTCATGCTGCATGAAGGTATAGGCCCTCCTCTGACAGGGAGGTGAGCGCTGCTGCTTTCTCTCTCTGCCTCTCACACATAAGTCACCACAGGGTGCAGCAGCTCTGTGTGGCATCCCTGGTTCACTGCTTTCATCTATGCATGGTACAGTAGAGAGCTCACTACACTGCATAGGCAATGGTGCAGTCTGTGGTCTCTTGTACCTCCTGAAAACACAGGCAGGAACTGGGTAAACTAAAGTTATAATGTTCTGTCACTGTCTTTGCAACTCCAGGGTAAAACCTTCCCTTTCCAAAGCCACCAGAGTAAAAGGTGGGAAAGACCTGAAAGACCTCTTGGGTTACCTTGTGTTCCCCACAGGACAGAGTGTGGGGTACAGGGCAGAGCTGTCTGTCTCATGTTTTGCTGCTTCCTCTTTGGTTGGGCTGAACCTGGGCTGGTTTGCAACCTTTTATACAGAGCAAATTCCTGTTTCAAGGGAGCAGCCTAGACCATTAGGCTTTTACTATAGTAACAGTGTAAGGAAATGCAGCCTTTGTTCAGTCTGGTTTAAAATCTAGTACAGAGCAATTGTAATTCAGCTAGGGAGGGTTTGGGAGCCAACTACCAATGTGTTCATTCATTTCAGGAAGAGAGAATGACATCTGTAATAATGATTAAAGGAGCTGTTAATGCCTCTTTCAGATTTTCCTGTTACCAGAAGAGCAGGAGATATGGTGCCCCAGCAAATATGTTGTCTGCTTTTTTTTTTTTTTTTTTTTTTTTTTTTTTTTTT